>NC_138190.1:90734663-90769734 GCF_964194105.1 Spermophilus citellus
GGATAAAAGTATTTTATCAATATTAAATTTCCTGAATGTGATAGCTATGCTGTGGTTTAGTAAAATAATTTCCTGTTCTTAGGAGAAATATTCTGAAGAGTTAAGAGGCAATATGGCATTCTCTCTAATAGGTCAGAAGAAAAATGTTTATATAAATGTACATATATATATATGCATATATATATAACAGAGAAAGAAACATGTTTAAGTAAATGTTTATCTGCCTATCAATATATAAATTTATGCATAGAGATAGAAAGAGAAGGAAATGAGGAGAAAGAGAAAGAATAATAATAAACATGAAAACATATTAAACACTGGTGACAGGTAAAAGGCAATCAGACATCTTCTATATTATTCTTGCCACTTTTCAGTAAGTCTGAATTTACTTCAAAATAAAAAGTTTTAAAAACAGACTGATGTTGATATGCATCATAATTTGAATGTCAAATAGACTTTCTTTTAAAATGTCTTTTCCCATGATAATAATTTATTGGGTAATGCTTTTTACTCAAATGTTTGTTTTCTTTGCAGTAAAAAGAAAGACGATGTGGAATATAGGAAACAACCAACTTAAAAGCATTCCTTTAAAGGTAAGGGGGGAATTCCCTTTCAGTAGAAGAAAGGATACCATTGTGACTGTGCACACACACACACACACACACACACACAATCTATATTTATATCACATTGTTAACCTTTTTCCCTTGGCAAAAGTCTTCATGACACAGCCTGGCTTGAGCTCTATTAATCCTTTCCCTGTAAAAAAGCAAGCAGAGCAGTGGACTGGGAGCCAAGGAGATCCCGGGTTAAGTCCCAGCTCTGTCACCTACTAGTTACATAAGTGTAAGGCTCTAAATTCAGCTTCCCTATCTATATACAATAAGGACAATGATAGATTTGGGGGCACCAAGTGTCTGAACCTGCCATGCAAGGCTTTCATGAAGAACACCAGCAGACAACTTGGTCATGAGAGGTCATGTTAAGCTGGTAGTAAGTGTTGGATTTGATCATCTACTTGTCTTTCTGTTTAATCAGACCATCCTTTAGGGTGGAACTTGTCTACGGAAGACATATATTCCTGAAATGAATTTGACAAGCTGCCTTCAAGAGTAATAAATACTAGACCATCACTTGCATTGACTTCACTGGCTTATACATATTAGGGCCATTTTGCTTCATGTGTCTGAAATCTTCCAAATAATAGTTGTGTTGGTCCAGAGAGTGACAACAAAAGAAACACATCTCATTTTCCTCCTAGGTCTTTCTTGTGAACCTTTTAGTCCTATCTCCTTCATTTACTGACATGACCATTTTTTTTTTCCATCCTGTGAGCTTTGCTGAGCTTTTCTTCTTCTGAGTGAGTGGGAACTGAATTGTATTCCACCATCAGCGGCAGTATCAATTTCATCATCTACACTGTGACTGCTGAGTCTTACTCCTGGGGAGGTGGCAAGATAAGGCATAAGGTTCCAGGTTGCTGACTAGCTATTTTGGGATTTGTGGCATAACTGAACTTGTAAATCGATGCTTGTATAAATGTATCTGATACAGAAATATAAACACCAATCATTTCACCTATTGTGTTTTTGTTTGTTTATTTTGAGGTACTAGGGATTGAACATAGGGCCTCACACATGCTAGGCAAACATTGAGCTATATTCCTAGCCTATTTGATTTTTATTTTGAGACAGGATCTCACTAAATTGCTGAGGTTTGCCTTGAACTTGCCATCCTCCTGCCTCAGACTCCCAAATATCTGGGATTACATGTGTCTCCTGTCTTGCCCAGCCTTTGTTTTGAACTTTTATATTGATGAGGAAGGACAGAAGTATGCCTCATTACTCCTTGCCACTTGAGTATAGAAATGGGGCCTCTGGTAGAAAAAAAAAATAAGATACTCTAGATAAAATGGGAGAGTGGCATGATGGTTTCTCTTAAAGCAATGAACATACTTGTGTTTGATGGGGACTTGAGTGAAATCAAATTGAATACAATGCTTTGTGTGTTTCATTTTATAGTAAAGTGATGATCAAAAACATTAATTCAGTGCACTTTAAAGGAATTTCACAAAATAAAAATTTCTAATAGTTATTTATCTCCTTTTCATATTTATACCAATTATAAAACAAATCAAATTAACTACCCAAAACAACATGAATTGTAATTGATGAAATAGGACATACACAGTACTTTATTACAACCCTCCTCTCCCCCTTTTTTCTTCATATATGGAGTTTTTGTTTGTTTTAGTTTTGTTTGTTTTTGCAGTACTACTAAAGCAGGGATTGAACCCAGGACCTAGTGCATGCTAGTAAAGTACTCTAAAACTGAGCCATGTCCTCAGTCCTATTGTGAGATCTTTTATTTATTTTTTTTTAAAGAGAGAGAGAATTTTTAAAATATTTATTCTTTTATATTTCGGCGGACACAACATCTTTGTATGTGGTGCTGAGGATCGAACCCGGGCCGCATGCTTGCCAGGTGAGCGCGCTACCGCCTGAGCCACATCCCCAGCCCGAGATCTTTTAAATAATTTTCTCCACCAATATCTTTGTCCAAGTAGCTTTCTTTAGTAGTACTTTTGAAGCAGGAAGAACATCACTCAGAATATTAATTAGCAAATGGGCAAAATGAGTGCTGTGTTTCTAATTAATGGTATCAGTTCTCTATGCCCCTGTGACTCAGTATAATCATCTGTATAATGGGACTAAGGATGCACATCATATACAAGTAAAGGTTCAAGAAGGTGTACAATGTGATATAAATTCAAAATAATAACAAGCATGCTTTCTACGATTATTTTTAAATTAAATTTATTTTAACTGACCCATAAAAATAAAGATTATACATACTAATGAGGTACCATGTGATGCTTTGATACATGTATGTACTGAGAAATGTTTAAATCAGAATAAACAATATCTGCCCTCAAATTCTTAGCATTTCTTTATGGTGAAAATATTCAAAATCCTTTCTTCTAGCTTGTTGACAAGTACAATACATTATTGTCATCTCTAGTCACCCTACTATGCAATATCACTCTAGAACTTCTTGCTCTAATCTAACTATAACTTAGCACCTATTGAACAACTTTTCCCCATCCCTCCCTGCCTACTCTCCTCAGACTTTGATGACTACCACTCTATACTCAACTTCTATGAGGTCAATTGTTTTTTAGATTCTACATGGTGAATTCATGTGGTTCTTATCTTTCTGTGCCTGAGTTATTTCACTTAACATAATGATCTCCATTTCCATCTAAGTTGTCATAATCAATAGGATTTTATTCATTTTTTGATTGAATAGTATTCCACTGTGTATGTATCACATTTTCTTTATTCATCATTGATGTACACAGGTTGTTTCCATTTCTTGGCTATTGTGAATAGTGTTGCAATGAACATTGCAGTGCAGATGTCCCTTCAGCATACCGATTTCCTTTCCTTTAGGCATATAACTATGTCTTAGTCAGATTCATGTTGCGATTATGTTTTGTTTTTGTTTTTGTTTTTGAAACCAGGAATTGTACCCAAGGGTGCTTAAGCACTGAGCCACATCCACAGACTTTTTTATAATTTATTTAGAGATAGAGTCTCACTGAGTTGCTTAGCGCCTCACTAAGATGCTGGGGCTGGCTTTGAACTTGTGATCCTCCTGCCTTAGCCTCCCGAGCTGCTGGGATTATAGGTATGTACCACTGCACCTAGCACTCTTATGTTTTAGATATGAGGTGTCTTTCAAAAGCTCATATGTGAGGAAATGCAAGAATGTTCAGAGACAAAATGATTAGGTTATAAGAGCTATAACTCAATCAATAGATTAACCAACTGATATGGAGTAACTTTGTGTTAACTGTAAGGCAGGTAGGGTATGGCTGGAGGAAATAGATCACTGGGCCATGCCATTATACTATCCCTTTCTCTCTGCTTCCAGGTTTCCATGTCCTGAGCTGCTCTCCTCTTCCATGCTCTTCCCTAATGATGTTTTGCCTTACCTTACGCCCAGAGCTATGGAGTTGGTTAACCATAGACTAAACCTCTGAAACCATGAGCCAAAATGTTTCCTCCTCTAAGTTGTTTTGGTGAAGATATTTTGGTTACAGCAAGAAAAAAACAAACCTAAAATGTTGCTGTAACCAAGAAAAACAACTTAGAGGAAGAAAAGTTTATTTTAGCCCACAGTTCCAGAGGTTCAATCCATGATCAGCTGACTCCATAGTTTTGGGCCTAAGATGAAGCAGAACACCATGGCAGAAGGGCATGGCAGTTAAAAGCTGCTCAGTTCACGAAAGCCAGGAAGCAGAGAGAGTTCTACTCACCAGAGACAAAATATAAGCCATAAAGAAATGTCCCCAGGGACTTATCTCCTTTAACTATTACACCCTACCTGCCTATGGTTACCATCCAGTTAATTCATATTAGTGGACTAATACAATTACTAGGTTACAGTTCTCATAACCCAATTACTTCACCTCTGAACATTCTTGCATTGTCTAACACATGAGCTTTTGAGGGACACCACATATCAGATGGTAACAACCCAATAGTGAGATTCCTGGATAATGAGGTCATTCTATTTTTAATTTTTTGAGGAAAATCTATACTGTTTTCTATAATAGCTGTAGAAGTTTGCATTCCCACTAACATTGTGCAAGTGTTCCCTTTTTCTCCACATCCTTGTCAGCATTTGTTATCTTTAGTCTTTTTGATACTAGCCATTCTTAGTTTGGGTGAGGTGCTATCTCATTGTGTTTTGACTTGCATTTCCATGATGATTAGTGATTTTGAGCATTATATGTACCTGTTGGCCACTTATGTGTCCTCTTTTAAGAAATGTCTATTTTATCTATTGCCCATTTTTTATTCAGGTGTTGTTGTTATTGATTTTTTAGAGTTTTCATATATTCTGGATATTAAATCCCTGTCAGATATATAGTTTACAAATATATTCTTCCATTCTGTAGGCTGTCTCTTCACTGTTGTTTCCTTTGCTGAGGAGAAACTTTTTAGTTTGATGTAATCTCATGTCTATTTTTGCTTCTGTTTCCTAGGCCTTAGGGGTCTTATTTAAACACTCCCTGCCTTTCCAATGGCCTCAAGAATTTCTGCTATGTTTTCTTCTGGTAGTTTCACAGGTACAGGTCTTATAGTTACATCTTTAATCCGTTTTAATCTGAGTTGTATAACTTATGAGAAATAGGCGTCTAGTTTTTTGCTTCCCCATGTGGATATCCAATATTCCCAACTTGGTTGAACAAACAACCCTTTCTCCAATGCATGTTCTTAGCACCTTTATCAAAAATCAGTTGACTATTGATGTGTGAATTTACTTCTAGGCTTTTTATTCTGTTTTATTGGTGTATATGTCTGCATTTACACCAATAGCATGTTGTTTTGATTACTACAAGATGAAGAAAAACTACTTGATGCAGAAAGTTCAAGGTTCATTCCAAACTAATTAGTAGAGATCAAGGTGATACTCCTTAAATGCACCAAAGCTGTTCAAGCCTAGGGGAAATATTATATGATAGTCTAACTCCCTGGTATGAAAAGATACATTCATTTTTTACTAATGCTTTAACAAATTACTATAAACTTAGTGGCACAAATGTATTATCTTACAGTTCAATAGACCACAAGTCTGAAACTGGTCTCACTGGGCTAAAACTAGGCTGTCAACAGAACAGGGCTGCATTTCTTTCTGGAGATTTTCCTGGATTATCTAGGCAGGCCCGATGTAGTGAAAAGAGCCTCATAATGAAAGCAGGTGTCAAGGAGAGAAATGTGACAAAAGTCTGGACTAATGCTCTTTAAAAATGGAGGAATAGTAGTCACAGAGCTAGGAATATAAGTAGGAGGTTGTGGTGCAGAGGCTGAGACTCAGAATCCAGAAACAGATTCAGGATCCTGATAGGCAGAAAAAGATGAAAGACACAGTTAATATAGTAGGCATATGTATTCAGAGGTGGCAACAGCCTCCAGCCTCACCTTCAGCTGCAGCCCCAAGCCAGTTCCATTTTGTCCCAGTTAGTTTCATTTAACCCCCCTCAGTTCTTTCTACAAGCCTTTTTTATATGTAGGCCAGACAAAGAAGGCACATTGTCAACAGGTTACGCAAGTGGGTGCATGCACAAAAGCAAATGTTTATGACCTTGACTACACACTAACCATAACATAGCTAATTCATGGCCTTAGTTAAGAACTAAAAATATAACATAGTCTGTCATACTCCTCAGTGAGGGAATCTAACTATAGCCATTTGGGGCCAGCCTGTGGTCACCAGAAGGTTTTAAAAGCAAGAAAACAGACTCTCCCCAGGTATTCCAGAAGGAATTCAGCTCTGGGGACACCCTGATTTAGCCTGTAAGGGACATTTTGTATATCTGATATCTAGGATGGTAAAGTAATAAATTTGTGGTGTTTGAATCCATTGTATTTGCAATGATAGGGAGAATTCATTTCCTTAAAGTTTCTTTTAAAGTCTCCTTGCATACTTTGGCTCCTGGCCCCTATCTCCATTTTCAAAGCCATCAACATCAAATGTCTCTCAAATCCTTCTTCCATCACATTTCTTTTTAATCTCAGCTGGAAAAGGTTTTCTGATTTTAAAAATGCATGTGATTAGATTGGGCCCACCCGGATAATCCAATCTAACCTTACATATCAAGATCTTTGATTGTTTTCACATTTGCAAAGTCTTACATTTGACATGTAAGGCAACTTATTTACAATTTTCAGAGATTAGAACATTGGCATCTTTCACTTCTGCCTACAACAGAAGTCAAGTTTTATAAATAGTTCATCACATTTCTAGAAATGTTACTTTGGAAAAAAATGTTTCCAACTCTTCAGACCACATATTTATTTATCTGAATGATGATTAGAATACCTTGCTACTATTGAGGCTCAACACATACCCCCCAAAAATATGATTGCAGGAGAACAGTATATGTGTAGGGGCAGGCCCAAAATGGCTATAGTTAGGCTCCCTCACCAAGGCTTTTGGTGGGCTATACTATGTTTTTAGTGTGTGACCAAGGCCACAAATTGGCTATGTTATGTGTACTCAAGGTCATAAACACTTAACTTTCTAGCTGGTTATTTTGAGAAACTACAGACACGGAAGTAGCTCTGAAAAGCTCCCCTTTTGTAAATTTACACCTATAAAGGAAAGTATCATTAGTATAGGTATCTACATCAGGAAGAGAAGTGATGAGAGACAATTTTTATCACCTGAGACTTTGGTCACATAACAAGGTAACTTTTATTCATCATTTATTTCCTCTCCTCATTTTCTCATAATTTGCCTCCACCAATTCCCCCAAGCCCCAAGCTTCTATCTTTTTCTGTAACTCAGGGTGCTATATAATTTTCAGTCATTTGGCTTTCTTTGAGTTTCATATTTTGTAAGAGTCCCATGCATAAGCATATAATTGAAATTGCTTTTTTTTCTCTATTAATCTGTTTGAGTCAACTTAAATTGTTGAGTGGGTGTGTTAACTTTATGCCACTGCAACAAAATATCTGAGAAAAACAACTTAATAAAATAAAGATTTATTTTGGGTCATGGTTTCAGAGGTTTCAGTCCAAGGTCAGCTGGTGCCATTGCTTTGGGCCTGGGAGCAAAACAGAAAGTCATAGAAGAAGCCATGGCAGAGGAAAGATGCTCACCTCATGGCAGACAGGAAGTGGGAGAGAGGGGTCAGGGAGAGACAAGGAGCTGAGAGCAAAATACAGCTCCAAAAGACCTATTCCCTCCACCTCCTAATAGTTTCTACCACCTCCAAAACATCTATTCAGCAATTCAATCCCTCAATGAATAAATTCACTAATAAAGTCAGAGCCCTCATGATCCAATCACTTCCCTAGATTCCCACCTCTGAAAATTGCTGCATGGGGGACCAAACCTTTGAAAGAGGAGCTTTTGCAAGACACTTTATGCTCAAAACATAACACTAGAGAAAGAACCTAAAAAGGTAGAGGGAAGCAATTTTTCTCTCCTGTACACTACCTCACAGGATTGCTCTCAGTTTTAAACAAAGTGAATGAATATAAAAGCACTTTGAAATCTGCAAAAGTTACATAAATACAAAGAATTATGTTTTCCATAAGAGTGGAGGAATGACAGTAAGAGTAAGTTAAATAGTAGATAATGAAGGGGGTCTCACTATTGTGAACTGCCATCTTACTATTTACTATGAAACTGCTTCCTGGTAAGTAGTTCTGTTGCTCCGATAACTGCACACTTTAGGGGTGCCAAAAGATGCTATACTTTCTTCAATTCTCATTGAACTAAAGAAACACTGTTCATATAGGTGGTCCTTTTTCATTTTGTGTCATGTTTGGTCACCTAACCATAATGGCTGGACCATTAAAGACTAGGAAGAAATGATGACTTAGACATTATTTTCATTTTGAGTTGTTACCAAACTGATGAACATAACTGGAAGAGATATATATATATACTATATATGATCATAAATGATGCAGCTCTCGGGTTTCTTGTGGAAGTGCCAGAAAATCAGTGGTGAATACATTTTCTGCAGAAAGAAGGATCTACAAGTTTAGAAGAGTCAGTTACCATAAACTTGCTGATTCCAGCCTGGGGGAGGACTCACATCAGCACTCAAAGGTCTACCTATCACTACTAATGAAATTCTCACTATACCACAGCTTCATGCTTCTGTGTTCTATTGCTTACTGAATTATTAAAGATACTTGAAGCCTGACCATGGCATACTATACTATGTGTCTCATAATTCCTTTGTAAATACAGGTGTATCTGTTTCTGCTTCTGCCTACATGCTTCTGTAAGAAAAGTGCAGAAAGTAGTCTTTAGAAATAGATCAGGGGACAGAAAATAACCTATTCTCTTCCTTTCTCCTCTATCTCATCTTTGTTAACCAAGTGTCCCTGTACAAGATACTTCCTGACATTTCCCCTTCTTCTATTCATCTCCCTTCTTTTCCTCCTCTTTTCTTTCTGCCAGACTTCTTCCCAAGTGACTAAACCCATGTAAATAAACCCTGTAGATTATCCCCAGCAACTAACTAGATGCACTCAGATTTGTCTGAATGTCAGTTAGGCACAACTGGGACCACCACTAAAATTATATTTGTTGTAATGGATAGCTAATAACAGGTATACTTATAGTCATATGTCAAATTTCATTCATGATTCAAAGACAAATTTCTTAAGGTCTATAAGCTTGTGATCTAATACGCAATGCAAAGAAACTAGATATAGGAGATTTTTATATGTATAAAGACTAAAACGTTCTAGAATCACAAAAGTGGAAACTTTGGGCAGAACTAATTAACTGAGATCCTGTTCCCCAGCAGGAGAGACATAGAAAAACGTGTTTCTGTCACTAAGCAGAACAATGGCTGATCAGTTTGAAAGCTGAGGTCACAATGGTTTAGAAAGGATACTACAGTCCCACATAGGGGGGAAAAACTCTATAAAAGAAACATCCACAATCTCAATTTCATGGTCTATGGGAAGAACTAGGCATATTTACACATATATTAATGCCTTTCCCACCAACTATAAATCTGAGGTTTACTTACAGTTTGTGCACCCTTCTGATCTGGAAAATCAGCATGATAGAGGCAGATCAGAAATTGTTACCAAATGAGTAGGTAAAGAAAATGGAAAACAAACATCACTTCCAGAGTCCCTTTCCCTGAACTACCCACATGGCTGGGCTGGCCACTCAGTTCTTAAACTTCCTGTTGGAGTGATGTCTAAACTGTTCTTGCCTAGAGTTCCAAGGTCTGTAGGAGCTATCAAATCAGCTCTGGACTAGAGTGGCTTAATTATTCTCTCCATACCAGAAAGTAGAAGGGGATTGCTTGCCATTGCAAGTCAGTACTCAAGGGAGAAGGAAGACTTCATATCTGAATTAGAACTAGGGATGTGCTCTGGCTAAAGCTTAGTTATTATCCAAGTTTGTATTTCAATGTTGAGGTCATGTCTCTTGGCATGAAGACAGAAATCACAAACATTTTGTTTTAGGCAATTTCATGCCCCAGAAGTGCCTAATTCCACTGATTCCATTCAGCCATGTTGAAGGCTTTTCCTTCAGTTCAGTGTTAATGCACATATTATTTTGCTTATAGCAAAAATTGACAAAAAATGGGAGTAGGGCAAAGCTTGACATCTATTCAGAGAGGGGTTCATCCTAACTTGATAGAAAATCCAGATGTCAGTTTCCCTGTAATGATGGAAGCAAGTGGTCACTTCAGTCTAGCAACTGGTTGGTAACTATTAAATTCCACCAAACCATCATATAGGTAAAGCTTTAATTCTAACAAGTTTTGTTATTTGCACTATTTGAAGAATAACCTTTGTCCCCAAAATATATCTCTAGTTCTAATATATTGTATATTTAATATACTCTATATGTTCTTTATAGCTCTTGGTACTCTATGCTTTATAAAATCTTCATGAAGATATATTACATTTTTCCCTAGACACCTAGACAGCAATAGAATATGTCACCTATTCCCTTTACTTACTATTCCTTGCACTGTCATTTCTACTATTGTCTAGAATGTGATATAAGCTGGAAAAGACTGGAATAATTTTGAAGTACAGGTGACACTCTGGCCCTTTCAAAACACATTAAATTTTTCAATAACCAAAACAATCATGTGAATTGAAATGTCAGAAATGTGACCTATATCACATCCATACATGTCCCAAATGTCATCATCCCCTACAGGATTAGTAGGTTGCAATCTCTTAGTAACAATTGGGAATATATATGGCAAACAAACAAGTATATTTCTCATTCAAAACTCCCATTTTGAAAAGTAAGGGAAGACGTGGTCAGAGTAGCAGACAGTGAAACATTATTTATTAGGTGTTTTCTACCATAAAGGGAAAAAAATGAAAGCAAAGAAATGTCTAAGGAAACAATTCATTTCAAAGCAAGATACCAATACCTGAATGAAATCAGAACTACTTACCCATTGGTAGAGTGGCTTCTGTAGCCAGTTGGCAAAATGATCTATTTTTCAAGAATACAAGCAGCACTCAGTTTAACCATAGTCTTCTTATGCTGTGTGAAAAAGTAATCAAACATGCACTATTAGAGATGATATAAGAGACATAGAAGTTCCATTGAGAATTTACTCAAGAAAAACTGCTGTGAGAAAAGACACTGCCTGTCAAACAAAGAGGGGAACACTTAGGAATAGCAATATCAATTTAAATGCCACAGAAACCTAAAGTGTTATCCCTGGGGATGAAGATACTATTAGTGATAAAACTTATTGTTTTGACTTTTTTCAAGATGTCCCAAGTGAAATGTTGGAATGTAAAAATCTGTAAAAAAAAAAAAAACTGTACACATCTGGAAAACTCTTCACAACCTCACCTTTGGTTCTGTTACTAACACTGATATAGATTTATGAGGACAGAAAGATGAGCAAAGCTACAGTGAATAGATTTGCAGGGAACCCCTTTATAATATTAACAATGAATTTAGGGATAGTAGGCTCCATGATTCCTAATGGAATCTTAAAGTTGGCCATGTGAAATTCAGTTGGTGTTGCCTTCATTTTGTGATGAATTCTCTGTTCTAAATTTAAATATGTTCGAATGAGTAGCAGCCTTTGAAATTAAACAGACTGTTCCTGGAAGGTTTTTATTTTCTTTTAAAGAAAATAATAGTTCTTTATCATACTCCAAAAGCTGATAGTCATTCTGCAAAGACCATACAATGCTCAGGAAATTTCCAAAGGGAAAAAAAAACCTGCCAAGAACAAACAAAAAGGTAAAGATGCCAAGACTCTCTGCAATTCTTTTTTTCCCCAGTGTTAGAAGTGTTGTCAGACATGTGTATGCAGGACCCTGATAATAAGCAAATGAACATGTTTAACCTCTGGGCCAGATGAGCTGTATGGAAGAGTTATGTCAGATCCTGTCACGTCTAAGCAAAGCCACACAAGATGTCATTACAAACTAGGCTGTTATCCATCAAATATTAGATTCACCAGCTTCTAGGAAATGGATTGCCATCCAATTAAGTGACTTTATGAAAGGAAAAGAATATGATAATTCTGCCTCAATGAGTTATTGCTTTTGGAAAGTGTATTTCACGGAATACAAAGCTATCAAGTTAGAAGAAACTTGCAGAGCTAATACAGAACAAATTTTTCAATTTCTGTGTTAGTTCACTTTTTGTTTCTGTAACCAAATACTTGACAAGAACAACTTAGAGGAGGAAAAGTTTATTTTGTCTTACGGTTTCAGAGGCTTAATCCATGGTTGCCCAACCTAATTACTATGGGCTAAAGATGAAGTAAAGAAACATGGCAGGATGTGGCAGAGGAAAGCGCTCCATTCATGGCATCCAGGAAGCAGAGAGGGAAGAGAAGGGGTCTCCACGATGAACACTTCCAGGGCATATCCCCAGTGACCCTCCTCCTCCACTCACTCCCCAACTGCCTACAGTTACCATCCAGTCAATCCTTTCAAACTAAGATGAACTGATTAGGTTACAGCTCACTCAATACAATCATTTTACTTCTGAATATTCCTGCATTAGAACGGGAAATTTGGGGAAACAACTCACATCCAAACCATAACAATTTATAAACAGGTAAACTGAGATCCAGGTAACGGAAGTGATTTCCTCAAGAAGAGTGCATAGAAAAGCAAAGACCTACTTAATTGGTGTTGGATCTACATAATAAGCTTGGGTTGAGCTGTTGTGAACTGTTACAATCTGGCTTTCTGAATACACTTTCAACATTTTCTTCAACTGGAAAGCTCGAAATTCTTATAATAGAAAATACTCCCTGACATTTCCACTCAGGGTATTTCATGAGCAAAGCAGAGTAGATATTCTAAGCAATAGTGAAAAATAGAAAAGAGGATAAGGTCAAATCAAGGGTAATTCATATTTACTCATGCTTTAAACCCAAATTAGCCCCCAGACAGATCAAGGTGTGTTCTTCCAGTTATAGCACAATACAATGATTATCTCCCTTCTGTCTTGCACATGACATATTTTGCTCAGTAGCAATATTCCCATTTAATAGCTCAAACAACAAATTAACAGAGTGCTAAATTATAGAAATTTTATCTGTAATGCCATTATTTATTTTTTTTGTCATGAAGGAAGACTATCTTTAGTCTTATTTGCATCCACATATTCCATTCTATCTTTTTATACTTCATGCTACTACTTCTTGGTTGAAGGAGAAACACCATTTTTATGGCAAAAAAAAAAGTTTCCATCTGCCACTTAGTAGCTGTGGAACTTTGGAGAAGACACTTAATTTTTCTGTGTTTCAATTTCCTCATGTGTAAAACAATTTATTGCACAAGTTAAATAAGATCAGTGTGCAGAAGTGCTTGATAAGTAATAAGTGTTGAATACATATATGTTGAATATGGATGTATGAGAAAGTGCTTTCTTTTGACACCAATCTGGAATAGGATCATGGAGAGAGAAATAAAATAAAAAATTTCTCTCTTTCAGACTCATAAATAATTTTAAAATAATGGAAGAATGTAGCAGTGAAAATATGAAATAATGTAACTCAACTGTGTTCAACAGGCCTGGATTTACCAGTAGATAATTCCTTCTTCCTGCATGATATAATACATGAACAAAACACCTTGAGCTGATGTAGTAGCCCTGGGTACTTTTTAAATATCATGGATATTACTTATTAAACAGCCATACAAATACACCCATATATGTGAGAATACTTACATATATGCACACATATAGAAGTTCTTGCCATGAAAAATTTTCACCTGGTGCTTACAACTGGTTTAAACTAAAAGGTGTTTTATTGTTGGTGCTTTTGGTTCTCTACTTGCACCCCATGTATTAGGGGCCATCCCATTTCTCAATGATTGTTTCAAGAAACAGGAGCCCACTCAAGGAAACTTGAATAAAATATAATTTAATATAAAGCCACAACAAGTAATTTCATGGAAATCCAAGGGCAACAAAAAAGCCCATCAGAAAAAAAAAAAAGAAATTCACAATTCAAGACACAGGAAATTTACCCAAGTCAAAAATCATGGTCACACACTCTGTCATAAAAAAGCCTCTCTCATCTCTCCTCTCCCTTCCTCTCTCAAATCACATCTTCTAGTTTCATATGACCCAGTTCAGCTAAAGCAGCTGTTCAGGTCCATCATCCACCCATTTTGTAATTGATCTATATATGGTACTTCAAATCCTTGAGAAAGTACAATTCATTGACATTGATTAGTAATAGACTGGCATCTTGGGGTACTCATCCTTCACAATCATGTATGCTGGTGGGTTGAGGAATAGGGCAAAGTCATTAAAATATTTTAATGCTGTGGAGAGGACTGGCCATGATAAAAGAAGAAGTAGGATTTGGACAAAAAAACTCAATTTACTTGTTATGATATCTTTCCTGCTCTCAAAGGAACGGTTTTTCAAATTAAATGTTTCCTTTGAGGGCTGTTTTGAGATTGAGTTTTGCTTTTTCTAAATAAAGTAAGCATTGAAAGTATGGCATCACCCAATTATTGGTTTATGTTAACCTTACTATAAAAATCATCACATCATGGCATCATCAGCATGCCAATTACATAATTATTATTATCATTTTTTCTAAATGATCTCCAATCCAACAAGAATATGGTGGTTCAGTATTTAGCCAAACAAAGCAATTTAAACAAAGGATCATTAAAATATGTTGTACAGACCAGGCACAGTGGTACACAACTGTAATCCTAGCAACTCAGGAAGCTGAGGCAGAAAGCAAGTTGGAGGTCAGCCTCAACAACTTAGCAAGACCCTGTCTCAAAAAAAAAAAAAAAGTGCTGGGGATGTAGCTCAGTGATACAGACAGCATCCCTGGGTTCAATCCTCAGTATAGAAAAAAATATATATATCTTAAATATGTTATTTTCACCACTAGTTTTTGAGCAGCGGATTGATTAGTGGATAGCTTCTCCCCTTTAGGGCACAAATAGGAATGTAATAGAAAATTGTTGTCCATGATTTTTTTTTTTTTTTTTTTGCTTTCTAGCCTTTTCCTTAGATATGGGTTGACTCAGAGTTGAATGCTATCTTGCTTGCACAAACCACATCCATATTATTTTTTTATTTTTTATTTTTTTTTAAAGAGAGAGAGAGGGGAGAGAGAGAGAGAGAGAATTTTTAATATTTATTTTTTAGTTCTCGGCGGACACAACATCTTTGTTAGTATGTGGTGCTGAGGATCGAACCCGGCCGCACGCATGCCAGGCGAGCGCGCTACTGCTTGAGCCACATCCCCAGCCCCATATTATTTTTTAAAGAGAGAGAGAGAGAGAGAGAGAGAGAGAGAGAGAGAGAGAGAGAGAGAGAATTTTTAATATTTATTATTTAGTTTTTGGTGGACACAACATCTTTGTATGTGGTGCTGAGGATTGAACCTGGGCCGCACGCATGCCAGGTGAGCGCGCCACCGCTTGAGCCACATCCCCAGCCCTGCCACATCCATATTAATTTATGGTTTGGTTTCTTTTCAACTGGTATGAGAACTAAAAAAGAGCTTTAAAAATAAGTGATATAGGGTCAGGGATGTGGTTCAGTGGTAGAGTGCTTGCCTAGCATGTACAAGTCCTGGAGTTCAATCCCCTGCACTATACAAAAAAAATTGATATGAGATTTGCTTTAAAATAATTGTGGCAGCGTTAGGAGACTGAGAAATAAGAATGGTAGGAGTACAAAGTTAAGAGAATAATTCTACAAAATGGGCCCACTGTACTGACCCCCACATGCTTTCTTTGCCAAAAAGCAATTTGCCTTCAGCCCTACCTGGCCTAAGTAAACAGGATATGTCACATTCCTCAGCAAACTGAGGAATTGGGGTGGGGAGCTGTTGAGACACTGAGGACTGGTTACCAAAGAGAGAACAATGGATTGCTTATCAAAGAGAGAACTATGGGTTGCTAACCAACCTCCAAGATCTTGCTCATCGGTGCTCTGGGTTGTTAAGAATTAACCTCCTCTGAGCTCCTGCCCTTAGTCAAGTATAGAGGAAGAAAGAGAAGACAGTAATTAAAGAGGAAGATTCTGGGGTCTATAAGAAAGCAAGTTGCACCCCCTCCCACAGGCCCCAAGAGGGCCCCAAGGCCCTCTTCCCGTCAGAGAAATCTATCACTTTCTTGAATAAAATTTGCTTTCTATGCTTGTCTCTGCGTTTATCAGGTGTTTGATATTCAAGGGGTGGGGGGACGGGTGGACACTAGGACCTGTTCCCAATCTGCACCAGACCAGTATAAGCAGGAAAAAGGCACTAAAAAGATTAAACATGTAGGAGTAAATCATTGAAGCTGGATGATGAGTACATCATGTTAATCACAGTAGACTTTCTAACTTTAGTTATGTTTGAAACTTTCCATGAAAGAAAGTAAACAATAAAAAATAGTGAAGCAATCTGAAAGTAGAATCTTCTTATTATATTACATATTATTATAATTTCCCTCCATCTTTTTTACTTTTTCTCACCCATTTCATATTTGACAAATATTTTAGCACCTTACTTTTACTGGATCTTAACATTCATTCAGCCTACATTTCATTACACCAACAAGTTACTGCATTGATATTGCATGAGTTTACATACTATTTAATTAAATCCCACAATTGCATTACTTTGTACAACTTGGATAAATAGATTTGGAACAAACTCAACTAATTTTTGGTAAGCCTGGAACTCAAATGGTTGAAACAGAAGCATATGGGTAAATCAGACGTGTTTAACCACACTTTCCTTTTAAACACATTATTAGCCACAAGATGTCATTTTACCATGGCCATTGGTCACTGGGTCTTTCTGCATGTCAATTAATTCAGTAAGCTGATTAAGTTGAAGCTCACTTAAAAAGGAGTCTACTGTACACTGTAATGTTATGACTATCATTATTGTATGCTCTCCCCTATTTTCCAAACCTTGACTTCATGTAATCCTCTTTCACAATCTCAAACTTGGGAAGTTGAAGGCTTTTATGCTCCCTCAAATGATGTTCTGTGAGTGCATTGGAAGCAGTGGGAGCTTTTCTTTTTTTCAGTCACTTATATTTGGCAAGCGAGATGTGGAGGTGGGGGTGAGGGAGTTTCATTTCTATATTCTTCTTATTGTGTTTTTCTGCTTTCTCACAACTCTCTGCATCTGCTCGCTCACTTAAAAAAAAATAAAGATGTAGGCTGGTTAACGGACACTAGCTTAAGCAAGAAGCCTGATTACACTTGCGAAGCCTTTTAGTAGCAATATTAAAGAATTGATTAAAATGCCGAGACCACAGTACCTGCCCAGAGAGACAAAGAATGAGTGTGCTAGTAGTTCCCTGCTGTAAGTTTCTGCAGTCATTTGTTGAAATATCTTGAGGAAGTGAGTCAGTTTTTATTTCAGTATGCAGGGTGACATAAAGTGATATAACATACCAATTTTTTTAACAATAAAACTGGAGGGAATAAAATTCCCTCTTTCTCCTCCTCCCTCCATGACACCTAATAAAGCTACTTCCAGAATGAAATAGTCCTACTGCCCATTGAGTTTCTTTTCTCAAACTCATAAGTGTGGATGTTGGAAAGGACTGCTTTCCCTTTGTTTAACCACTTTAGTATGACTAACTCACGAACAGACAGGAGCAAGGCAATTTGCTCCTCCATTTTCCTTCTCGGGTATGAGGCAGCAGCATGCATTCTGAATCACACAGAGTCCACTCTTTGCAATGCAGGCTGTAAGCTCAGAGGGGCTAATAATCAAATTAGGCTTCTAACAAATGGCAATTTATAATGCTGAAACTAATGAGAGGTCAAAGAACTAAACTCTGCAAGGAGTTTTAATTATCCTGTCCTTTGTGACTCCACAAGAACATTTTTAAAGGAATACTGTCGCACAGTATTCAACTGGTACTTTCAGTTTCATTAAGAAGATTTACATAACCTATTACATAAATGGGAAATATACACTTTATTTCCAAGAAGAGTAGGTACCTAAAACCTTTTTGTTGATGGAAAGAAAGTGCTGTCTTGGTTTGATGTTCAATTAGAATACCATTCATGGAACACTTTGCTTCCCACAGCACTGCTTGAATGCAGGAACAGAACCTCTCTTCAAGGGAATCTCCAGATTGGAGAGCATATATAAAGAGAATTACTGAAATGAATGACTAATGACAACTAGATTTTTCTCTCTTTGTTTCCTGTGCCATTTAACTTTTTTTTTTTTTAATTCCACTTCCTTCAGCCACTTGTACTTTCACAGACCACTACCACACCCACCACCTCTGTGAGTCAAAATGCTTTTCTCTCATGGCCTTTCTTCTGAGCTTTGTTTATGACAGTTTTGTTTATCTGTTTGTTAGGAAGGGAGTGGCAAAATCAATTAACTGAAGTCCACTATGGTATCACCTGAACAGAGACCATCTCAGAAAAATAAAAACAAAACACTGCTATACTTAAAAGCTGGAGAAATGGTTAATTTGGAGGCACTTGAGATTTTAACATCAATAGACTGTGAGTTATGCTGGTTTGGAATAGCTTTTGCTACCAAAGGGGTTAACTGTCCAAAGGTAATGTCCACCCGTCAAGTCAATTTAAGGCCAAAGAATGCATCTGGGCAAAGGGCTTTCTTTTATCAATAACTGCATCAATAAAACAGCAAATGGAACACAAGAAAATCGAGTATATCCATAACATCAGGGCAATAAGACAACTAGCCCAGAGCATCGGAGGAGTCTGGGTGTTGAACTATTTGGCCTTATTAAAAAAAAAAAAAAAAGAAGTATTAAAATATAAAAGCAAAGACAAGGAAATTGGAAACAATGCAAATTTAAACAGTTTTCTTCCTGAAAATGAAGACAGTGGAAATTCTGCTAAACCCTCAATCAGTCACACCTCACCATGTGACATCACTTTGTTGTTCTTGTAAATATTCAGCCCTGGAGTCAAACTAATTTTAAGTTCTGTCACTGACTAGCCATGTAGTCTTGATCAGGTTACCGTTTCACTTTCAAAGACTCAGTCTCTTCATCTGCAAAATTTGGAAAATAGCAAGGTTGAAAGAGTACAGGCTTTAGAGGCAAGCTGCCTGGGTTCGAATCCTCCGCTTCATCATGGACTGGAAGTATGCCCTTAAGTAAATTTCATAACCTCTCTGTGGCTCAATTCCCCACTCAGATTATCATTGTCATGACCTCACAGGGTCACTGTGGGAATTACAGAACACATGTAAAGCATCTGGTATGAGGTTAATAAACTCATCATTAATACCTCCTCCAAAGGTTGTTGAAAGAATGAAACTAGCTGATGAATGAAAAAGGTTTTAGTTCATTATATAAATGCTTGCTAATAAGTGCTCAGTAAGTGCTAACTTGCAGAAGAAAAATTTTTCTGTATCCTGTTATGTTTAGTAGTTGGGAGCCTGTGAATTAAAATAACAAAAGACAGATTAAAAGGAGAAAAGGCCCAGATTTATACTAATGTATACAGGGAGTTCACAGAAAAGTGAAAGTTTTATACCATGTTAAGAAAGGAATGAGGTTTGGGCCTTAAGGGATGATAAATTACTAGGGAGTGGCTAGGACAAAAATGGGAACCTAATGGAGAATAAGGGTTATTTTAGTAAGGTCTGTGTATGTAAATTAATCTCAGTGATTTTCCATCTCCAGTGATGGGTGGCTCTTCACTTTTTCCGAATAGGGGAGAAATTGGTAAAGGGAGGGCAGAGCACTTTTTCTGCATTTGTTGTTTCTCAGTTGTTTTAAGCATAATTATAATTATTGATTAATTTTTTTGGGTACCAGGGATTGAACCTAGAGGCACTTAGCCACTGAGCCACATCCCCAGCCCTTTTTCATATTTTATTTAGACACAGAGTCTTGCTAAATTGCATAGGGCCTCACTAAGTTGCTGAGGCTGGCTTTGAACTTGCAACTCTCCTGACTCAGCCTCCTGTGCCACTGCACCCAGCTGAGAAAAATTCTTATATCAATGCAGCATGTTTTGGGGGCAGCACACTCTAAACTTCACTAGCTTTCATTGTGTATTTTCCTTTTGACTCTGCAATTAAGGTCCTAAAGGATGGATCTTATATTTCTTTCTCTATACTGAGAAGTCTTTTACTGTGTTATATGCAAAATGAAGGAACTCATGTATAGTCAAAGGAAAAAACAAGTGAAAAAGTGTTTATGAAAAATTAGAAACTTGGACTGGGGTTGTGGCTCAGCAGTAGAACACTGGCCTAGCATGTGTGAGGCCCTGCATTTGATCCACAGCATCACATACAAATAAATAAATAAAATAAAGGTATTGTGTCCAGCTACAACTAAAAAATAAATATTTTTTTAAAAAAGTAGAAACTGAAATATCAAAACTGTGGACTCACCAGTAGTGATGGTGCAAGCCTGTAATCCCAGCCATTTGGGAGGCTGAGGCAGGAGGGTCACAAATTCAAAGCTACCCTCAGCAATATAGCTAGTTCCTAAGCAACTTAGAGAGACCTGTCTCAAAAAATAAAAGGGCTGAGGATGTAGCCCAGTGGTTAGACGTACCTGGATTCAATCCCTAATACCAAGGACAAAATAAACCAAAAATCTGGAATCATAGCCTATGAAGAGATTGTGATTATTAAAATGAATGGTCTAGTCAAACAATATGGCTGATTTTTGGTGGGTTATAAATATCACCAAGACAACAATTTAGCAATTGATTTCTTACTCGAAACTATTGATGATGACAACTGTTGATTTAGCCAAAATTAAACATAAATAGCCAAATTAAAGTGGTACACATCTTAAAGGAATTCTCACTTGAGATTTCTGTGAATGACCTTCACAAATTTCATAGTCTTTAAACCACCACAAACTTCCTTTATAAACTTTGCTTTATCCATATACCACCCTTACCATTATTTACTTAATATCTTTTTTCTTTAACTTAAATTGTTTTTACTACTAATTTGAAAGGGAGCACTTATCTCATTACAGCAAATGAAAAGTAGTATCATTTGTCATAAGTAGAAGCCAAGTGTAAAAATAAATATACTGAAAACAAAACAATGTTCTCAAACTCCAGTTAAATGTTGTTGCCTGGCAAAGGCTCCTGAGCCTGTGGCCTTGAGGTCTGCTTTTTCTGTTAAAAAGTTTAATTAGAATGTGTCAGAAAAATGTTCAAGACATACTTGTACCAAAGGGAAAAATGAGAAAAGAATTTAAAAGGGAAAATTTCCTCTTTAGGTGATTCTGTATAATTTAACATCTATAACATCTGTGGATCACCTGAAATCATTTTGTGCACCACCACCACCTCTGGCAACCTACTGGAATAGTTGATTAATGAAGAATGGTTTCTGGCTCTTCTGAGACCTTTAGCAGTGTTTTTCAGGAGTATAGCCTTTGGGTCACTTGCATCAGAATCACCTATAGGTGCTTGTTTAAACAAGGGAGCAGAGGAAGATGACTAATAAATTGTTATTTAATATAGGGAGGCTAAAATCCAGAAAAGTATTTTTCATTTTTATTAATGCATTATAATTATACACAATAGTGGGATTCATCATGTCATATTCATATATACACTTAACATAAATTGATCAATGGCATTCCTCTCTACTTTCCTTTCCCTTTCCTTCCTCCTTCCCCCAATCTGCTTGCTCTACTCTATTGATCCCACTTCTATTATTACTAGTATTATTTTAATTACTATATTATAATTGTGTATATATATAAAATGCAGTATTAATTGTGATATACTTGTAGTTGGACTTAGTATAACAGAAAACTACATTTTTATACATTTAAACATTTTATAAAATATAAATGTAACATTTAAAAATGTAATTTTCCATTAAATTATGGTTATAACAGAAACACATGGGATTGCGATGCAAAATAACCAGGGCTAAATTGTAGGCATTTTTTAAAGTGCTAGGGATTGAACCCAGGGGGGCTTTACCACTGAGCCACATCCCCAGCCCTTTTTATTTTTTATTTTGAAACAGGGTCACACTAAGTTGCTCAGGGCCTCACTAAATTGCTGAGGCTGGCTTTGAACTTGTGATTTTCCTGCCTCAGCTCCCTAAGCAGCTGGAACTTTAGGTGTTTGCCACCATGCCCTGATATACAGGTTCAAGAAGACTGAATCCACCCTATAGATAATAGAAAAACTGAAAGAGTGAAAGAAGAATTCAGCTAAAAGAGGTAATCTCTCCCAGAACCAAACAACAAGGCTACAGCCCCATTTGGTGTGTGTGTGATGGGGGAGAAGCTTTGTATTTAATTGGAGTATTTTAATTGCAGAGTGAGATAAAAGGGGAAAGAAAATGGGGGCAAAAGAGAGAGAGAGAGAAAGAAAGAGAAAGACAAAGAGAGAAAGGCTTCCAACATGAGGGAATAAAAAGATCGCAGGAGAAAGAGATTGATTTACAAGAAAAGATGAAAGGAATTTAAAATGTGACTTTGTTAAGTGATCACTAAGCAGGGGTGTGATAACAGTTTACAAATGTTTAAATTGTATACTAAAAAGAGGAGGAGGAATTTGTTAAGCAAGAATAAGGAGGGTTAATTAGACATTAAGAGGATGTAATTGATCAAATTCTCATTCCATATAACTCAAGCTAAGCATTCTTGCTCTGTGTAGTGTACAACTTCTTCCCTAAGGGATATGCTTTACTGATCTTCCCCTGAAATAAAAGGAGCCTGAACATTGAGCTAGTGTTTATCCTTTGGTTCTACCACATTCCTCCTAACTCCCAGGCAAGTGTGTCTGTTTTACCTCCACACCTCTTCCAATGTTGCAGCCTCTACTCCCATGGAGCAAAGCCTACAGGCCTAGCAGCCCCAGCACATTAAGAGCATGTTAGTAGCCTGTACTAGAGCTTAAGAGACCTCCTCCACTTCTGAAGCTGAGAAATTGGCTGGCAGCAAGACTAAACTCTGACAAAAACAGACTCATTTTAAAATGTCTTTGACACCCTTTTAGTACAAACCCCAGTTCAAGGTTTCAAGAGGTCAGAGGACTATGTAAATGTTTCTCTAAGAGGAAAAAGGAAGCAAAGAGATACCATTCATATATATGGAATGACTTAATGTGTTACCTTTGGGAATGTTGATAGTGATTAATTTAAAAGAGTGTTATAAAGAAAGGAAGATGCACCCTGCACAGTGGTGCACACCTGTCATCCCAGTGACTCAGGAGATTGAGGCAGGAAGATTTTAGGTTTGAAGCCAGCCTCAGCAACTTAGTGAGACCCCCTCTCAAAATTAAAATTAAAAAGAAAAAGAACTGGGGCTACAGATCAGTGGTAAAGCACTCCTGGGTTCAATCCCCAGTACCAAGGGGGAGGGAGTTTAGGAGGAAGACAAAAAGATGCTTGAATCAAATAAATAAATTCTAACGTTACAGTTTTAGTCACTTGGGTACCCGAGTGCTGAGATCCTTGCCGGGAAGAGGAATACCATCAATAGTTCCCAGTTTACCACATTAATGACTCTAAAGTGCTGCTGCCAAATCCCAAACTGGTGACACCTAAGAATACCTTCTCAGGTGTATGTATCAATGCCTCATATTCCCTCTTCTGCTCCCTGCCAATTCAGAGACGTTATCCTATGAGTGCCTTGTAGAACCTGCTTACTGTCATCACAGCACGGCAGTATATAACTTCAAATGGTCAACATAATATTCACATTTACACAAGAATCCACATGTGCCACCTGTATTTTCTCTTCCAGTCATTTTCTGGTTTCATGATGGCTCACTTTTCTGTGGACTCACATGAGCTTGGAATGCTATTCATTTCAATCAGCCAAAAATTTCCTGACTAAATTATTAAGTTAAGAAAGTGGCATAAGCAGTCTAATTTGAGACTCCATCTAGACTAGACTGAGAAGCAGAAATGCAGAGGAAGGGCTTAAAATACACCACTTGATGGATAGCCTGAATCATTGCTGGGATTCTTTCATCTATATGTTTTATACAATAAAGAAGCACTATACTTTCCAAAGAATTTCACATAACCATGGGAGATTCTCTTTCAGTGTATTTTAATTGTGTTTAATATAAAAGTTATTTCGCTGTCCTCTTCATTACCAGAATATTTTTTTCTATATGAAGTAGATAAAACAAAAGTTTAATTCCTAAGGCTATCAGTTGCTATAGTGGACTTGTGTTGCTTTTGTTTGTCCATGACTGTTGCCCCCTTCCCTTAGGGGTAATAGTTTATAGATTTTTTAATTTTGCTCTGGTTGTAGGTGTGATCTCATGACACAGAGGAGGTCTTATGACTCAGGTCTGCCAGTCAAAATATACATCTGTCTAGTCCAGTGATTGGCCCAAGAATGAGTATTTGATTCAAGACATAGCAGCCAAAGTGTTTCTGTGGAAATCAATATATGCACGTCTGGAGTGTGTGATGGTCATTCTCCCATTCCTATGCCTCTTTGGAGGAGTCTCTATGAGACTCAAAATAAGCAGAAATGACATATGCAGAGAAAGTCAGAGCTCCTGGATCTAGCTGTGTCTGGAGCTATGAAAACTGCCCTTCAACTTCACAGGCACATTTACCAATTAGTTCACTTTTTTCTGCCTCAGTTAGTTTCCATTGAACTTCTGGCATTGCAACCAAAATATCCCCAAATAAGGCCTATCAGTGCTATTTATGGAAAATAAATTAAATGCAGAGGTATTTTTCACCGTATGCAATCGGCATCTTTTTCAGAAATTGAGAGAAAACCTAAATGTTGTGAATCAACTTGTACAAAATCAAAAATAACACATTGCCACATGGCGAGGTGGTGCATGCCTATAATCCCAGAGACCTGGGAGGCTGAGGCAGGAGGGTCACAAATTTAAGGCCAGCCTCAGCAACTTAGCAAGATCCAAGGGAACTTAGTGAGACCCTGTCTCAAAATAAAATAAATAAAATAAATATAAAAGGCTGAGGATGTGGCTCAGGGATTGAGTGCCCCTGGATTCAATCCCTGTTATATATTATGTATGCATGTATATATAAATAAATAAACAAACTAATAAAAAAACATATTGCTAAGAGGAAACTAATCATAGTTCTTTTATGGTACAGGTTATTTATTTGTGTGTTTTAAGAAAAAGTGTAACTATCTAAATGGAGAGAACCAAGTAACTCTTGGTGATTCAGGGAGGGCTAGTGAGCAACAAACTTAGTGATTTCATTACTTATGGATTTAATTCTCACCCTTGTGGGATTAGAAATTTGATTTAGTTGGTGAACTAAGATAGGATCTGTCCCTCAGGGGAGGATCCCTTTAAGCAAGCTCACAGAGACTAAAATAGAAAACCAAAATGCCAACTGATCAATGGACAATGAGAAAGACATCCATTGGACTAGAATCCTTACCTCAATGGATCGCTGCATTCTCTTCTTTAGGACACAAGTTGCATCATGATAGTCTGGATCCAGCCAAAAAATGTTTTTGTAGGTGTGTGTTATAGGACCTATAATGTTTGTAATTATAGAACAAATAGTGAAATTTCACATTACAATCTAGATTTCCAACTTCTCTTGAAAAACTGGAATACCTACCAACATTGGCTCTTCCTTCTATGCCATTGATTACCTAGATCTGAGTAGTAGCTGAGTTTGTCGATAGAACATGGACTCTCCAATATACCAGAGCACCCATCAAGCCCATTTTACTCATTTATATTCCTGTCCTGGCCTATCTACACATGGGAGTTTTATACATTTTGGAATGAAAGTTACAAACTCCTTCCTGGCCCCTAGACTCATGGGCTAGTTCAAGGAAGGAAAATGAGCAAAGCCAATGCAATTAGAATGAATCTCAGGAATTTCTCTGGGAACACTGGAGCAAAGATGTTCACTTCTTTTCTGGTGCATATGAAAAAGGAAACATGGATGCCAGCATGATGCTGACAATCATTCTGAGACTCTAAGGGAAGCAAGTCCTATGATGACAACCTATATCAAGGAAGACAGAGACATCAAAAGAAATAAGATCTTTGGGGATTCCATAGAGTTATAGGACCAAGTCTTATCTAAAAGTTATGTAGGATGATAAATGATCTTATTATTTAAGTGATTTTGAGTTGGGTGATTTGCCACAAAAAATATTCTGACATGAGAAAGTTATTTTTTCCTCCAATAGAATCTCTAACAAACCATTATTATGCATGGAAAATATGCAAGGTCCTGAGGCAAAACAAGTTTACTATACTCAGCCACCATATATACTAAAATCAGAGTTTGTTTCACTTACTGAATCCTGATTTTAGTCCTACCTTCATGAGATTGTACCTAGTTCACCTGGAATAGAATTTTTCTATGAAGAGTTCCCAAATTTTATGGCTCAAATAAATCTTTTGTGCTTTGTCCACATATGACTAATCGTGTATCATCATTATATGATTTAATATTTGGGAGTCAATTGTATTTTCCTAATCTCCAAGTTCCATGTGAGATTATTTATATCTTTCTTCATGTACTGTAAATAAGAACATATATGACTGCATATGCTTGTGATCTACTTCAGACATTTTAAAAACCAGGAACATATCTCTTATCTAAATAATTATTATTTGGCAACTCTAGCAAATCTGAAATGCAGATAAAAGTCAAGAAGAAACAAAGTTCTTTTTTATTTTAATTTGTTATATATGACAACAGAATGCATTACAATTCACATTACACATATACAGCACACGTTTTCATATCTCTGGTTGTACACAAAGTAGAGTCACACCATTTGTGTCTTTATAAATGTACTTAAGGTTCCTACCCCTATACCTCCTCCCTTCCCCCCTCCCCTTTTCCCCTTTTCCTTATATAGAGTTCATTTAATGCTCCCTCCCCACCCCACCCCCTACCGCACGTTATGGATCAGCATCCTTAAATCAGAGAAACCATTCAGCATTTGTTTTTTTGAGATTGGCTAATTTCACTTAGCATTATATTCTCCAGCTCCATACATTTACCTGCACATATCATGATTTTATTCTCTTTTAATGCTGAATAATATTCCATTGTGTATATATACCACATTTTCTTTATCCATTCATCTACTGAAGGGCATCTAGTGTGGTTCCACAATTTAGCTGTTGTGAATTGTGCTGCTTTAAACACTGATGTAGCTATGTCCCTGTAGTATGCTGGTTTTAAAGTCCTTTGGGTATAGACCAAGGAGTGGGATAGCTGGGTCAAATGGTAATTCCATTCCCAGTTTTGCAAGGATCCTCCATAACTGCTTTCCATATTGGCTGCACCAATTTACAGTCCCAACAGCAATGTATGAGTGTGACTTTTCCCCCTGCATCCTCGCCAAAACTTATTGTTGTTCATATTCTTAATAGCTGCCATTCTGTCTGGAGTGGGATGAAATCTTAGAGTAGTTTTGATTTACATTTCTCTAATTACTAGAGATGTTGAACGTTTGTTCATATATTTGTATATATTTGTAAATATGGATTGTATATCTTTTTCTGAGAAGTGTCTCTTTAGTTCCTTGGCCCATTTATTGATTGGGTCATTTGTTTTTTGTTTTTTGTTTTTTTTTGGGGGGGGGTTAAGATTTTTTTAGTTCTTTATATATTCTAGAGATTAGTGCTCTATCTGATGTGCATGTGGTAAGAACTTGTTCCCGATTAAGTAGGCTCTCTATTCACCTCACTGATTGTTTCTTTTGCTGAGAAGAAGGTTTTTAGTTTGAATCCATCCCATTTATTGATTCTTGATATTAATTATTGTGCTATAAGAGTCTTATTAAGGAAGTTGGGGCCTAATCTGACATTATGTAGATTTGGGCCTACTTTTTCTTCTAATAGGCACAGTATCTCTGGTTTAATTCCTAGGTTCTTAAGGAAAACTACCCCACTTACAATAGCATCAAAAATAAAATAAAATAAAATACTGGGAATCAACTTTAAAATATTTTTTTTTAAAGACAGAGTGAGAGAGGAGGGAGAGAGAGAGAGAGAGAATTTTTAATATTTATTTTTTAGTTCTCGGCGGACACAACATCTTTGTTGGTATGTGGTGCTGAGGATCGAACCCGGGCCGCACGCATGCCAGGTGAGCACGCTACCGCTTGAGCCACATCCCCAGCCCCTGGGAATCAACTTAATGAAGGAGGTGAAAGACCTCTACAATGAAAACTACAGAATATTAAAGAAAGAAATTAAAGAAGACCTTAGAAGACGGAAAGATCTACCTTGTTCGTGGATAGGCAGAAGTAATATTGTCAAAATGACCATACTACCAAAAGCACTATACAGATTTATTGCAATTCTAATCAAAATCCCAATGACATTCCTCATAGAAATAGAAAAAGCAGTCATGAAATTCATCTGGAAAAATAAGAGACCCAGAATAGCTAAAGCAATCCTTAGCAAAAAGGGTGAAGCAGGTGGCATCACTATACCAGACCTTAAACTATACTATAGAGCAATAGTAACAAAAACAGCATGGTATTGGCACCAAAACAGACTGGTAGACCAATGGTACAGAACAGAGGACACAGAGACAAACCCACATAATTACAGTTATCTTACATTTGACAAAGGCACCAAAAATGTACATTGGAGAATATATAGCCTCTTCAACAAATGGTGCTGGGAAAATTGGAAATCCATATGCAACAAAATGAAATTAAACCCCTATCTCTCACCATGCAAGAAGAAACAAAGTTCTATGAAGCCCAATTACATAGAATCACATTACCTTACTCAGATACCCTCTCAGAGTTACTTACTCTTACTTTTCACAGAATTCAAACAAAAGGAGTGTTCTGATTTCTTAGGCCATAAATGTTTAGAAGTAGTTAACTACAAATGTGTGTAAACATGTTAAATGTAGGCACTACTGACAACAAAAGTATGGGTACAGTTAACAATGGTTGATGGTACTAATGAAAGATAGAATGGAAGAGACAGAGACATAGAAGATAGGAAAATTCAGAGAAAGAACGAGAAACAAACCCAAAAAACATAACATTATTATAAAGCCAAGAGAATCTGAAATACATGAAATGGCAATGAGAACACAGTATCATGTACAGGTTAGTACAGTAGCTGCCATTTGATGAGCCTGGTTAAACAGAAAGTGAAATTATAATTAATATTTTAAGAATTCACATAACTCATCATATATTTTTTAAAGTATTTCTTACAAAAAAAACCCTAAGCTTGTGGTTTTCAAAGAAATGTATTCCACTTATAAGAAACAATTCAGTTCCTGGAATATAGTAGGAACTATATTTATCAGATCCTAGCAAATTCATTTTGAATTCTTGGAGATAATTTGTCTACTAATTGAAAATGTGTGTGTGTATACATAAGTGTCTGTGTGTCTGTGAGTTTCTATCAATGGAACAGATCATTTATAAGAAACATTACTTACCTACAAAAAGTGGTAATAAGATACAATGCTTTTTAACTGTAAATTGAGCAATATTGTGAGAAAAGAGTTTTAATTCATAATTGCATTTATGTGAAAAGTCTTACAAAAGCATTAAAGTAAAATAATTCCTCTTTATTTAAAATAATAAAATAGGTAAAATTAGAACTGTCCAAAAAATATCTAGTACAGTGTATTGTGCTGCATGTCACATAAACTTTCACCAACCACAAACTTTCCCGAAGTAAAATTCTATCATGCAAGACTTTATTTTGACATAATTTTTCCACATCCACAAGAATTTGTTCTGAGTTATGTGAATTACTTCTGTTTGAGATAATTTTAAAAGAAGGGGATGTGGAATGGATAAGAGAAAAGGAGGCAAATAGTTGGATGAGGAAGAGTTAGGGTTTTATAGTACAGTCATAAAAGAGAGGAATCTTGACCTTGGAACTGCATCTGTTAGCAAGGGAAGAGAATAGGATGTGTGAAATGTTCTTTAGCATCATGATGATACCTTGGAATAGGGAGGCACTACAATGATTCTTAAAGTCTTAAAATCAGAAGAGCATCTAACATTTAATTGGAGGGAGACACACACACACACACACACACACACAAATTGTCACTAATAGGCATAATATCCATAATAAAGCAAAATCAATTTAGTTTCTGATAGCTAAAAAAAGGAAGGCCAGGGTTGGATCCAAATTTTATTGGCCTGAGGTTTGGAGGGTTCTCTTTTAGAAAAAGAATGCAAAATTATAAGTACAAAACTAAAGACAAAATACACAGTAATCTGAACAAAATGCAGCTAAATATCCTACTTTTGCAAATTTTACAAAACATATGGTCATGTGAACCTATGGTATTGTGAACACAATAGCTTTGGAAGACACCCTGCAAGTGGAAGGCTGAACTATAAACTTCATTGCCTTGTGGTAAATTTACCTATGAGAGATGTAATCATTTGTGTCTAGTATGTAAGAAATGATAAATATAAATTAATTATATAGAAATGTTTATTTATATACCCAGAGTTAGACAAACTGTGAGGTTTGGGGACCCAATCTTTCAAACTTCCTATTCTGCTTAAGACTTCTGACACTAACTATATGGATTTAGAGAGTAACTACAAAGTTAGACAGCACAATCCCTGAAATTGTCTCCACTTCTCATATCAACTGCAAGTTCAAGGGGTTCATGAAACCATTCTCAGTTTTCATAATTCACAGTGAGGGCTCATGGAACTCACTAAAATATACTATACTCATAGGTATGATATGCTCAAGTTCGGGACCCCCAAAAGACCACCAGAGACCAAGATCCATGTAAGCAGCAAAGAGGTGTTTATTGCAAGCTAGCTGGGTCCTCCGTGCGCACACAGCAACTGGTGATGCTGAGAGGCCAGGAGCCCAGGGTTTGCAGCAGTTTTATACACTCTTTGGGGAAGGCAGGGACTTCACATACATCCTAGCATCTCTTAGCAAATCATCACACACCACAGGAAAATCATAAAACAACTCTAAAACATGATTAGCACATTCACTGGCGGGAACAAGTTGCGTAGGGGTGATTGGTTAGTACAAGAGGGGGATTCGTTTGAACTGATTGGTTTAAGCCATGAGTGGTATACGTGCTGAACTATATGGTTTTCCAACATGTTATCAACCACCATAAACTACTGGGAGGATCATCTGGCATCCCAGGTATTTTCCCTGTCTCATGCTAATTGGTGGTTGCTAGGGGGTTGCTATGGGTCCTCACCTAGCCTGACTGAGTCAGGGACACCTGGTGCCACAATCTCTCCAGTTATCTGCAGACAAACAACTCAGCAGGGTGGGTATGTGCCAAGGAGTGGGATTTTCCAAGGACAAGGGCCATGCTCCCTTCCTCTACCTCCTTGCTCTGAGGTAGAGGCTGGTTTCTCAAAAATGGTGTCACATCAGTTTCTCAGGTACAGTTTACTAAGGAAAAAGTGTACAGATGCATAGAAAAAGGCACATAGTGAAAGGGTAAAGTTTCTAAGCTGGAAAGCTTGAATTAAAATGTAAAAGATTAGGTATTATTAAGTTCCTCTGTTACACCCAGATTCCTGAGATAGTTAAGACAACGCCCTACTGGCCATTCAGCCTAGGGCCCTGTGCAGTTTGTCACAGGGCCCGAACCAATCAGTTTGAATGTGTACCCAGTTTAGAAGTGACCAATCACCCCTGCCCAGCCTGTTCCCGCCAATGAATGGACTAATCATGTATCAGAGTTGTTGTTCAATTTTCCCGCGCCTCATGATGATTTGTTCTGATGTATGCAAAGCCCCCCACCCTCTCCAAAAAGTGTACTTAAGCTCTGCTTGACCTCTGCTCTGGGCTCTGGGCTCTGGGCTGCTCTCCCTTCTTGAGTGAGCACGGAGCCCCAGCGCGCTGGAACGGATCCCTAATAAATCCCCCTTGCCATTGCATGGAGCTAGTCTCGTGTGGTCTCTCCTTCTCCGACGTTTTGCCGGACCCTTACATTTGGTGCATTGGCCGGGAACTGCGCATCGCCGGACAGGGAGACCCAACGAACAGCTTCGGGGGTAAGTAAGGCGCCTTTTTCTCTCTCTTTCTCTCTCTCTCTCCCCTCCTTCTTCTCTCAGGTGCGATCGCTCAGGTTTGGTCTCTGGCGGCTCAATGGTGGGCGTAAGTCCCCAGAGGGCATAAGCTCTCAGAGCCTCGGGTGGGGTTGGCAGTGTGTGTGTGGCTGTCAGTGGAGAGCGTAAGCTCCCCCTGGCGGTGGTAGGCAGACGTGTCTAGGGAGCCACAGGCCACGCCCCCAAGGGATGCTTTGGGGGACTCGGGGGGACGGAGGTGCCCCCCATCAGGTAGAGGGGCGGATGAACCCTCATCGGTGTATTTTGCTGCCAAGCCGTCTGGTTTTGCCAGCAACTCTTTCTGTTGAACTCACTGTCTGTCTTTAATTTTTGCTTCTGAATTTGTGTTAAACGTTTACTGTGTGTCCGTGTTTGTGTCACGTTTGTATTGTCTCTCTGCGCTTCAGAGTGGCCCACTCTCGGAGTTGAATGGCCCCCAGGAGAGTCCCTCCATTTCAGCTGGGGCCGCATGGCCATCTAGATTATGGCTTCTAACCTTTCAGGACCTCTGGGAATCTCTTCCTGCATGGGTGGGGTCCACGCAGTCCGCTGGGAGGATTCCACCCGGCGGTATGGCGGATCTGTCCTGTCCCTGTCCCACCTGTCTTCTCCGCCCCCTGGCCGTCTCCCCTCCTGGGAGGGGAGAGGGGTGCTCCAGCGGGCGCGGTGGACGGGCAGACCGAATCGGGGGTGAGGTCGGCGGGGGACCGCCCCTCCTCCCCCTCCTCTGCCGGCAACCGGCTGCTCCACCACAGTGGGGCGGGTGGGGTTGGAGTAGGAGCCCGCAGGGGACTGCGTTCCCCCCCCCTCCGTCCAGCTGGTGAGCAGAAAAAAGCGGCTCGGTGGCACCCGGCCCTCTCCCTCCCTTATGGGGGTAGAAGGGACCGGGTCCCCAAACCCCCCTGAGTGTTACAGCCCTCCCCGGCTGTAGTGATCACCAAATCCCGGGGCAAAAGAATCAAACGGGTCTTCCTCGAGTCGGGCTGCTTGAAAATGAAGCCCAAGGTGGATGATAGATTCCATCTAAGGCTAAATACTGAGACTAGGAAAGAAATGTTTTCTTTCCCTCCCGTAATCGGCTTGAATGCAAATAGAGATGCCTGCTGGGGATTTAACAACTTTGACCTCTCGCTTTGACTTTTCTCAAAGCCCTGTCCTCATTATTAAATTGGTGTTAATTGGCTTTAGAGATGGGAACCAAATTTTCAGTCACAAATTTTAACACTCCCGAGGAGACTTCTAAGGAGTCTCCACTCAGCTTTCTTGGGGAAGCCTAGCACTCGAAACAACTGTAAGCAGAGGATGAGCTTTTTGGGAGCTGGCTACTAAAAAGTTAGGAAAAAAAATGCCTAGTGCCTAAGGTCAAACCAAACTGGAAGAGCTAATCTTGCAAGTGAAAGGGAAACTGAGGAATTCCCAGCAGCTGCCAGAGCCATTTTCGCTTTGGGGAGATTTCCTCATAATTCCCTGCACTTAAGGATTACTCCACCTTTGTTTACTTAAAAAGAAGGGACACTGAATACAGTAAAGCCAGTCACACTGAGACCCTTGATTTTATACCTATAGTTGCCCCTACGTGAAAACATCTGGTCCACTTGTGGGAAAGTCTATGGTGCCACTGATGGGAGTCATAATTAAATGAGAGTTCAAAACCTGGAGGGATATATTCTTATCTGGTTGTCTGATTGTTTCTTAAAGATAAACTAGGTGGTCTCTCCTTCTCCGACGTTTCGCCGGACCCTTACAATAGGACAGAGTACAGGAGGGTAACACAAAGCTTTCATTGTCCTCAGGATGCACTGGTGCTGATGAAGCCAGATTTAAAATTAGGTAGTCAGTGTAGTTAGGTAAATCGGGTCTAATACCGAGTGAAATCTAAAATGGAGGCCATGCTGGGAATGACTCAGGGAAAACACAGGACAACTCATGGAATGTTAATGAAGTCCTGAAAAGGCCCTAGGCCAAAGTCCACCTCAAAGAAACAGCCCCCAACAGATTTGGAGATAGCCCATCCCAGAGAAGTGATAAGCCCATCCCAAAAGTCCTTCCTGCCCGTTTGGCCCACCTGTGTCCTAACCCTTCCCACCTACATTCCATCACCAAAACTACAAAAAGGGGAAACAACCGCACTTCCACGGATTCCACCTCTTGGGTCCCCTTCTTCCTCCGGGAGAAGTCTTTTCTGCTGTCCTTTAATAAACTTCTAATTTCTCCTCTGACCTTGCCTCGGCGTGCTTCTTTGGTGTTATTCTTCAACATCGGGGAAGCAAGGACTCGTCACCGGTAAACAGCAGTAACACTGAGAGCCACAGCCAAGTCAGAATAGCCCCTGGCTTTTTACCAGAAGTATAGTTGAGAGGCGAGCCATTAAGATGATGTTGGATTGAAACAGGTTGTGTATTCAATTGTATATTAGACTTTACTGTCCAATAATAGAATGGCTCTTGCTGCGTCAGGCGCCCACTACTTTGGAGTTCCCATTGAGTTCTGGGGGGGGGGGGGGTTTCCGAGAGTGAGTGCTGCTGTGAGTGCGCACAGCCCGGGGGAGGGAGTTCCGGTTGGTATGTGTGTGTTCCTGGAGGGGCCACGTGGGTGGCTGTGGGTGGCGTTCAGAGAGTTCCCGGGGAGTGTGCTGGTGGAGTTCGGAAATAAAGTTTGTTCCTGCTTGAGTGGCTCATGATTTGTGCCCAGTCAGACTGTGGCACACTGGCCTCTCAGTAAAGATGTGTGATAATATGCACAATACTACAATCATGGAATCTCATTTTAGCATAGGAGTCCAGAGTTTTCACTGGGGCTACATTACCTAGGCATGATTGATTGACTGCCCATGTGGTGGAACACAATTTCTGGCAACTTCCTCCATTCCCTGGAGATTAACTGAAACCCTAGGATCTGAAGGGCCTCCCCAAGAGTCACTTCATTAGCATTAACTATCAGGTGTGGTCTGAAGGGCCCACCGTGAATAACTAAGACACTGGCAGCACTCAGAAAATCCCAAGGGTTTAGAAAGCACCTCTTAGGAATTCTGGGTCAAGGTAAATTCTTTATCTCACAAT